>NC_140579.1:412522982-412527982 GCF_964204655.1 Triturus cristatus
GCTCGTGCCCCGTCCTAGTGTCCCAGGGTGCGGGAGCCCCCCATCCTGCAAGCCAGCTGAGGGTCCAGGTGCAGGGGAAGGGTGTCCACCGGGGCCCGGGGAGGTTCTCCCTGGCCTGGCTACGGTTCGGAAGCTGGGCCCGGACCCAGGGCTTGTGCTCCGTCCCAGTGTCCCAGGCTGCGGGAGCCCCCCGTCCTGCAAGCCAGCCGAGGGTCCGGGTGCTGGAGAAGGGTGTCCACTGGGGCCCGGAGAGGCTCTCCCCGGCCTGGCTAGGGTTTGAAAGCTGGGCCCGGACCCAGGGCTTGTGCCCCGTCCCAGTGTCCCAGGCTGCGGGAGCCCCCCGTCCTCCAAGCCAGCTGAGGGTCCGGGCACTGGGGAAGGGTGTGCACCGGGGCCCGGGGTGGCTCTCCCTGGCCTGGCTAGGGTTCGGAAGCTGGGCCCGGACCCAGGGCTTGTGCTCCGTCCCAGTGTCCCAGGCTGCGGGAGCCCCCCGTCCTGCAAGCCAGCCGAGGGTCCGGGTGCTGGAGAAGGGTGTCCACTGGGGCCCGGGGAGGCTCTCCCCGGCCTGGCTAGGGTTTGAAAGCTGGGCCCGGACCCAGGGCTTGTGCCCCGTCCCAGTGTCCCAGGCTGCGGGAGCCCCTCGTCCTGCAAGCCAGCCGAGGGTCCGGGCACTGGGGAAGGGTGTGCACCGGGGCCCGGGGTGGCTCTCCCCGGCCTGGCTAAGGTTCGGAAGCTGGGACCGGACACGTGGCTCGTGCCCCGTCCCAGTGTCCCAGGGTGAGGGAGCCCCCCGTCCTCCAAGCCAGCCGAGGGTCCGGGCGCAGGGGAAGGGTGTCCACTGGGGCCCGGGGAGGCTCTCCCTGGCCTGGCTAGGGTTCGGAAGCTGGGCCCGGACCCAGGGCTTGTGCTCCGTCCCAGTGTCCTAGGGTGCGGGAGCCCCCCGTCCTGCAAGCCAGCTGAGGGTCCGGGAGCTGGGGAAGGGTGTGCACCGGGGCCCAGGGAGGCTCTCCCCGGCCTGGCTAGGGTTCGGAAGCTGGGACCGGGCCCGGGGCTCGTGCTCCGTCCGGCAGGCCCCGGGGTGCGGCAGCCCCCCGTCCTGCATGCCAGCTGAGGGTCCAGGCGCTGGAGACAGGGGTCCACTGGGGCCCGGGGAGGCTCTCCCTGGCCTGGCTGCTTTCAGGAGCAGGGACCGGGCCGGTGAGCAGGAGTGGCTGACTTTATCTGCTACGCTGGCGGAGCATAGTTTTCTGCCCACCCCTATACGACCATGTGGTGTGGGAGCACCCGTCCTGCGGCCTGGCGAGGGTCCGGGTGCCCGTGACGGGGTCCATCGGGCCAAGGGAGGCTCCCCAGACCTGGCTGGGATCAGAAGCAGGGACTGGGCCATGTGGGTGGGTGGCTGGCTAAGTCCTTTCCACTGCGTAGTAGGAGTTTGGTTAGGGCTGGGTGGAATTTGCGTAAGCGCCACTACGCAGAATTTTGAAAAAAATTGTGGAAAATGAGCGCATGACCTGAGTAGGGCTGGGCGGACTTTGCCTAGCGCAACTACGCACAATTTTGAAAAAAAATGTGGAAAACGAGCGCACAACCTGAGGGACCGTGTGCCCGGGACTGGGGTCCCTCGTGCTTGGGCAGGCTCCCCGATCTCCCCAGCCTGGCTGCGTTGAGAAGCAGGGACCGACCCGGGCCTCCTGAGTTTCGGTCAGGGCCTGGGAGCCCACGGCCTGCGGCCTGCCAAGTGTCCATCTGCCCGGGACAAGGGTCCCTGGTACAGAGCCCCGGAGCCCTGCAAGGGCAGGCGGGAGCCCTACCTCTATGGCTCGGTGCGGGAAGATAGGAGTCCTTTCGGTTCTGGCCATCTGGTCGCACCTTTCCCTCGGCCATCTGGTCGCACGCAATGCTTTGCAATGGGGCGACCAGATGGCTGGGCCGGCCTGGAGGTCCCGATGAGGGTCCATTTGCCTCCCGGATCCCAGTCAGGGCTCCAGGAGGTCGGGCGCATTCGCGCCTAGGGTCCTCTCCGTCACTCGGAGCGCGCGGGTTACAAGAAAGGTGGGTAGCCTTCCTCCGGATTACTAGGGGCAGGGTATGCTGGGACGCCCCACCTGGGGATGGCAGTTCTCAGGCAGGGACCAGATGGGCTGAGCCCAGACGACACCTCCCCAGTGTCCGGTGCTCCCTCCTCCAGCCCGCGGCGAGGCAAAGTGCCCGGGACGGGCTCCATGGGTTCCCGGGCATCCGGGTCCCGGGAGCTCCTGTGGGCCTCCCATGCCTGAGGCCCAGCGTGGGGTCTCCAAGCCCCCCCGAGCCCTGAAGTCCTGGAGCCCCGGAGCCCTGGAGCCCTGCAGCCACTGAGCCCTGCAGCCCCGGAGCCCTGCAGCCCAAGAGCCCTTCAGCCCCGGAGCCCTGCAGCCCCGGAGACCCGGAGCCCTGCAGTCCCGGAGCCCTGCAGTCCCGGAGCCCTTCAGCCCTGAGCCCTGCAGCCCCCAAGCCCTGCAGCCCTGTAGCCCCAAGCCCTGCAGGCCCGAGCCCTACAGTCCCCGTGCCCTGCAGCCCCGGAGCCCTGCAAGGGCAGGCGGGAGCCCTCCCTCTATGGCTCGGTGCGGGCAGATAGGAGTCCTTTCGGTCCCGGCCATCTGGTCGCACCATTCCCTCGGCCATCTGGTCACACGCAATGCTTTCCAATGGGGCGACCAGATTGCCGGGCTGCCCTGGAAGTCCCGATGGGGGCTCATTCGCCTCCCCGATCCCAGTCAGGGCTCCAGGAGGTCAGGGGCATCCGCGCCTAGGGTCCCCTCCGTCACTCGGAGCGCGCGGTTACAAGAAAGGTGGGTAGCCTTCCTCCAGATTAGTAGGGGGAGGGTAAGCCGGAACACCCCACCGGGGCTGGTGGTTCTTTGCTGGGGACCAGATGGGCTATGCCCGGGCAACATCATCCCAGGCATTTGGGGCTCCCTCCTCTGGCCCGCAGCGTGGCAAAGTGCCCAGGACGGGCTCCACGGGTACCGGGCAGTCCTCCCCCGGGCCCGAGAGCTCCGGTGGTCCTCCCCGAGCCTGAGGCCCAGCCGGGGTCCCTGAGCCCCCCAGGAAGCAGAGCCTCCCGAGCCCTGCATGGGTGGGTGGGCAGGCGGGAGTACTACCGCTACGGCTCGGCTCAGGGCTGGCAGACGGGAGTCCTTTTAGGTGCCGGCCATCTGGTCGCTCCTTTCCCCGCAGCCATCTGGTGACGTGCAATGCATTACAATGGGGCGACCCGAATGCCGGGCCGGCCTGGAAGTCCCGATGAGGGTCCATTTGCCTCCCGGATCCCAGTCAAGGCTCCAGGAGGTCGGGCGCGTCCGCGCCTAGGGTCCCCTCTGTCACTCGGAGCACATGGGTTACAAGAAAGGTGGGTAGCCTTCCTCTGGATTAGTAGGGGCAGAGTATGCCAGAACACCCCTCTGGCACTGGTGGTTCTTTGCCGGGGACCAGATGGGCTATGCCCGGGCAACATCCTTCCAGGCATCCGGGGCTCCCTCCTCCGGCCCGCGGCGTGGCAAAGTGCCCGTGACGGGCTCCACGGGTCCCGGGCAGTCTTCCAAGTGCCTGAGGCCCAGCCGGGGTTCCCGAACCCCCGGGAAGCAGAGGCCCCCCGAGCCCTGCGTGGGTGGGCAGACGGGAGTCCTTTTAGATGCCAGCCATCTGGTCGCTCCTTTCCACACGGCCATCTGGTCGCGTGCAATGCTTTCCAATGGGGCGACCAGATGGCCGGGCTGACCTGGAAGTCCCGATGAGGGTCCATTTGCCTCCCGGATCCCAGTCAGGGCTCCAGGAGGTCGGGCGGATCCACGCCTAGGGTCCCCTCCGTCTCTCTGGAGTGCAGGGGTTACAGGAAAGGTGGGTAGCCTTCCTCCGGATTAGTATGGGCAGGGTATGCCGGGACACCCCTCCGGTGCTGGTGGTTCTTTGCCGGGGACCAGATGGGTTATGCCCGGGCAACATCCTCCCAGGCATTCGGGGCTCCCTCCTCTGGCCCGTGGCGTGGCAAAGTGCCTGGGACGGGCTCCATGGTTCCCAGGCAGTCCCCCGAGAGCTCCGGTGGTCCTCCCCGTACCTGAGGCCCAGCCGGGGTCCCCGAGCCCCCCAGGAAGCAGAGCCCCCGAGCCCTGCGTGGATGGGCAGGCGGGAGCCCTATCGCTATGGCTCGGCTCGGGCAGGCAGACGGGAGTCCTTTTAGGTGCCGGCCATCTGGTCGCTCCTTTCCCCGCGGCCATCTGGTAGCGCGCAATGCTTTCCAATGGGGCGACCAGATGGCCGGGCTGGCCTGGAAGTCCCGATGAGGGTCCATTTGCCTCCCGGATCCCAGTCAGGGCTCCAGGAGGTCGGGCTCATCCGCGCCTAAGGTCCCCTCCGCCACTCGGAGTGCAGGGGTTACAAGAAAGGTGGGTAGCCTTCCTCCGGATTAGTTGGGGCAGGGTATGCCGGAACACCCCTCCGGGGCTGGTGGTTCTTTGCCGGGGACCAGATGGGCTATGCCCGGGCAACATCCTCCCAAACGTCCGGGGATCCCTCCTCCGGCCCGCGGCGTGGCAAAGTGCCCGTGACGGGCTCCACGGGTCCCGGCAAGTCCTCCAAGTGCTTGAGGCCCAGCCGGGGTCCACGAGCCCCCGGGAAGCAGAGGCCCCCGAGCCCTGCGTGGATGGGCAGGCGGGAGTGCTACCGCTATGGCTCGGCTTGGGGCGGAGGCGGGCAGACGGGAGTTCTTTCAGGTGCCGGCCATCTGGTCGCACCTTTCACATCGGCCATCTGGTCCCGCGCAATGCTTTCTAATGAGGCGATCAGATGGCTAGGTCGGCCTGGAAGTCCCGATGAGGGTCCATTTGCCTCCCGGATCCCAGTCAGGGCTCCAGGAGGCCGGGCGCGTTTGCCCCTAGGGTCCCCTCCGTCAATCGGAGCGCGCGGGTTACCAGAAAGGGGGGTAGCCTTCCTCCGGATTACTAGGGACAGGGTACTTTTGGGAC
>NC_140579.1:417426466-417446466 GCF_964204655.1 Triturus cristatus
CTCCTGGCTAGGGTTCGGAAACTGGGCCCGGACCCGGGGATTGTGCTCTGTCCCAGAGGTCCCATGGTGCGGTATCCCCCGTCATTCAAGCCTGCCGAGGGTCCGGGTGCTGGGGAAGGGTGTCCACCGGGTCCCGGGGTGGCTCTCCCCGGCCTGGCTAGGGTTCAGAAGCTGGGCCCGGACCCTGGGCTTGTGCTCCGTCCCAGTGTCTCAGGGTGCAGGAGCCCCCCGTCCTGCAAGCCAGCCGAGTGTCCGGGCGCTGGGGAAGGGTGTCCACCGGGGCCCGGGGAGGCTCTCCTCGGCCTGGCTAGGGTTCGGAAGCTGGGACCGGGCCCGGGGCTCGTGCTCCGTCTGGCAGGCCCCGGGGTCTGGGAGCCCCCCCATCCTGCAAGCCAGCTGAGGGTCCGGGCGCTGGAGACAGGGGTCCACCGGGGCCCGGGGAGGCTTTCCCTGGCCTGGCTAGGGTTCGGAAGCTGGGACCGAGCCCGGGGCTCGTGCTCCATCCGGCAGGCCCCAGGGTGCGGGAGCCCCCCATCCTGCAAGCCAGCTGAGGGTCCGGGTGCTGGAGACAGGGGTCCACCGGGGCCTGGGGAGGCTCTCCCTGGCCTGGCTGCTTTCGGAAGCAGGGACCGGGCCGGTGAGCAGGAGTGGCTGGCTTTATTGGGCATCCGGGCCCCAGGAGCTCCTGCTCCCATGCCTGAGGCCCAGCGTGGGGTCTACGAGTCCCCCCGAGCCCTGCAGCCCCGGAGCCCTTCAGCCCCGGAACTCTGCAGCCCCAGAGCCCTGGAGCCCTGCAGCCCCGGAGCCCTACAGCCCCGGAGCCTGGCAGACCTGGAGCTCTGCAGCCCTGGAGCCCTGGAGCCCTGGAGCCCTGCAGCCCCGGACCCCTGCAGACCCAGAGCCCTGCAGCCCCCGAGCCCTGCAGCCCCCAGAGCCCTGCAGGCCCCGTGCCCTGCAGCACCCGAGCCCTGCGTGGGCAGGCGGGAACCCTAGCACGAAGGCTCGGGGTTGGACAGATGGGAGTCCTTTCAGTCCCGGCCATCTGGTCGCACCTCTCTCCGGGACAGTCTGGAAGTCCCGATGAGGGCTCATTTGCCTCCCGGATACCAGCCAGGGCTACAGGAGGTCGGGCACATTCGCGCCTAGGGTCCCCTGAGCCTCGCGGTGCGTGCAGGTTACAAGAAAGGGGGGTAGCCTTCCTCTGGATTACTAGGGGCAGGGTATGCCGGGACACCCCTCCCGGGGCTTGCCGTTCTCAGGCGAGGACCAGATGTGCTATGCCCGGTCAACACCTCCCTAGAAGTCTGGGGTCCCTCCTCCAGCCCGCGGCGTGGCAAAGTACCCGGGAAGGGCTCCATGGTTCCCGGGCAGACATCTCCTGGGCGTCCGGGCCCCGAGAGCTCCGGTGGTCCTTCCCCGGGCTTGAGTCCCAGCCGGGGTCCCCGAGCCCCCGGGAAGTGGAGCCCCCGAACCCTGCAAGGGTAGGCGGGAGCCCTACCATGAAGGCTCAGGGCGGGAAGATTGGCGTCATTTCGGTCCCAGCCGTCTGGCCGCACCTCTCCCCTCGGCCATCTGGTCGCGCGCAATGCTTTCCAATGGGGCAACCAGATGGCAGGACGGCCTGGAAGTCCCGATGAGGGCTCATTTGCCTCCCGGATCGCTGCCAGGGCTCCAGGAGGTCGGGTGCGTCCGAGCCTAGGGTCCCCTCCATCACTCGGTACGCACCATTTACCAGAAAGGGGGGTAGCCTTCGTCCGGATTACTAGGGGCAGGGTATGCCGGGACGGCCCACCCTGGGGATGGCGGTTCTCAAGCGGGGACCAGATGGGTTAAGTCTGGACAACACTTCCCCGGGGTGTCCGGTGCTCCCTCTTCCAGCCCGCGGCGAGGCAAAGCGCCCGGAATGGGCTCCATGGGTCCCTCGGGCGTCCGGGCCCCGGGAGCTCCTACGGGCCCCCCATGCCTGAGGTCCAGTGTGGGGTCTACGAGCCCCCCCGAGCCCTGCAGCCCCGAAGCCCTGCAGCCCTGGAGCCCTGCAGCCCCAGAGCCCTGTGTGGGTAGGCAGGAACCCTAGCGCGAAGGTTCGGGGTTGGACAGATGGGAGTCATTTCAGTCCCGGCCATCTGGTCGCACCTCTCCCCGGGCCCGTCTGGAAGTCCCGACGAGGGCTCATTTGCCTCCCGGATCCCAGCCAGGGCTCCAGGAGGTCGGGTGCGTCTGGGCCTAGGGTCCCCTCCATCACTCGGTGTGCGCCGTTTACCAGAAAGGGGGGTAGGCTACGTCCGGATTACTAGGGGCAGGGTATGCCGGGACGGCCCTCCTGGGGATGGCGGTTCTCAGGCGGGGACCAGATGGGTTAAGTCCGGACAACACTTCCCCGGGGTGACCGGTGCTCCCTATTCCAGCCCACGGCGAGGCAAAGCACCCGGAACGGGCTCCATGGGTCCCTCAGGCGTACGGGCCCCGGGAGCTCCTACGGGCCTCCCATGCCTGAGGTCCAGTGTGGGGTCTACGAGCCCCCCCGAGCCCTGCAGCCCCGAAGCCCTGCAGCCCTGGAGCCCTGCAGCCCCAGAGCCCTGTAGCCCTGCAGCCCCGGAGCACTGCAGACCCGGAGCCCTGCAGCCCCAGAGCCCCGGAGACCTACAGCCCTGGAGCCCTGCAGCCCCAGAGGCCTGAAGCCCTGGAGCCCTGCAGCCCCGGAGCCCCACAGCTCACGAGCCCTGCAGCCCCCCGTGCCCTGCAGCCCCCGAGCCCTGTGTGGGTAGGCCGGAACCCTAGCGCGAAGGTTCGGGGTTGGACAGATGGGAGTCCTTTCAGTCCCGGCCATCTGGTCACACCTCTCCCCTCGGCCATCTGGTTGTGCGCAATGCTTTCCAATGGGGTGACCAGATGACCGAGCCAGCCTAGAAGTCCCGATGAGGGCTCATTTGCCTCCCAGATACCAGCCAGGGCTCCAGGAGGTCAGGCACATTCGCGCCTAGGGTCCCCTGAGCCTTGCGGTGTTCGTGGGTTACAAGAAAGGGGGCTAGCCTTCCTCCGGATTACTAGGGGCAGGGTATGCCGGGGCCCCCCTCCCGGGGATGGCCATTCTCAGGCGGGGACCAGTTGGGCTATGCCCGGTCAACACCTCCCTAGGCATCCGGGGCTCCCTCCTCCGGCCCGCGGCGTGGCAAAGTACCCGGGAAGGGCTCCATGGTTCCCGGGCAGACATCCCCCAGGCGTCTGGGCCCCGAGTACTCCGGTGGTCCTTCCCCGGGCTTGAGTCCCAGCCGGGGTCCCCGAGCCCCCGGGAAGTGGAGCCCCTGAGCCCAGCGTGGGCAGGCGGGAACCCAAGCGCGAAGGCTCGGGGTTGGACAGTGGGAGTCCTTTCGGTCCCGGCCATCTGGTCGCACCTCTCCCCTCGGCCATCTGGTCATGCGCAATGCTTTCCAATGGGACGACCAGATGACCGGGCCGGCCTGGAAGTCCCGATGAGGGTCCGTTTGCCTCCCGGATCCCAGTCAGGGCGTACGGGGCTCCCTCCTGCGGCCCACGGTGTGGCAAAGTGCCCGGGACGGCCTCCTCGGGTCCCGGGCAGTCCTCCCCTGGGCACCCGGGCCCGAGAGCTCCGGTGGTCCTCCCCGTGCCTGAGGCCCAGCTGGGGTTCCCGAGCCCCCCTTGAAGCAGAGCCCCACGAGCCCTGCGTGGGTGGGCAGGCGGGAGCCCTACAGCTATGGCTCAGCTCGGGCGGGCAGACAAGAGTCCTTTCAGGTGCCGGCCATCTGGTCGCGCGCAATGCTTTCCAATGGGACGACCAGATGGCCGGGCCAGTCTGGAAGTCCCGATGAGGGTCCATTTGCCTCCCGGATCCCAGTCAGGCTCCAGGAGGTCGGGCGCATCTGGGCCTAGGGTCCCCTCTGTCACTCGGAGCGGGCGTGTTACCAGAAAGGCAACACGCGCCTTACCGGGCAACATCCACCCAGGCATCCGGGGCTCCCTCTTCCGGCCCGCGGCTTGGCAAAGTGCCCGGGACGGGCTCCACAGGGTCCCGGGCAGTCCTTCCCCAAGCACCCTGGCCCAGCAGCTCCGGTGGTTCTCCAAGTGCCTGAGGCCCAGCCGAGGTCCCCGAGCCCACCTTGAAGCAGAGCCCCCCGAGCCCTGCATGGGTGGGCAGACTGGAGTCCTTTCAGGTGCCGGCCATCTGGTCGCGCGCAATGCTTTCCAATGGGGCGACCAGCTGGCCGGGCCGACCTCGAAGTCCCGATGAGGGTCCATTTGTCTCCCGGATCCCAGTCAGGGCTCCAGGAGGTCGAGCGCATCCACGCCTAGTGTCCCCTCTGTCACTCGGAGCGCACCGGTTACAAGAAAGGTTGGTAGCTTTCCTCTGGATTAGTAGGGGCAGGCTATGCAGGAACACCGCTCCGGGGCTGGTGGTTCTTTGCCGGGGACCAGGTGAGCTATGCCCGGGCAACATCGTCCCAGGCATCCGGGCTTCCTCCTCCGGCCTGTGGCGTGGCAAAGTGCCCTGGGCAGGCTCCACGGGTCCTGGGCAGTCCTCCCCCGGGCACCCGGGCCCGAGAGATCCGGTGGTCCTCCAAGTGCCAGAGGCCCAGCCGTGGTCCCCAAGCCCCCCGGTAAGCAGATGGGCAGGCGGGAGCCCTACCGCTATGGCTTTGCTCAGGGCGGGCAGACGGAAGTCCTTTCAGGTGCCGGCCGTCTGGTCACACCTTTCCCCTCGGCCATCTGGTCACGGCCAATGATTTCTAATGAGGCGACCAGATGGCCGGGTCGGCCTGAAAGTCCCGACGAGGGTCGATTTGCCTACCAGATTCCTGCCAGGGCTCCAGGAGGCTGGGCGCTTTTGCCCCTAGGGTCCCCTCCATCAATCGCAGCGTGTGGGTTACCAGAAAGGGGGGTAGCCTTCCTCCGGATTACTAGGGACAGGGTACTCTGGGACACCTCTCGGCCTAGCGGTCCTCAGCCAGCAGCTGGACAGGCCAGGATCTGTCCAGCGGCCTGCCGCAAGGCAGGCTACCCCAGATGAGACCCGGCAGGCCTACCACTGCTGGGTTGGGTCCAGGGGTCCCTGGGAGAGCAGCCTCCCCACCCCAGGCTCCGTCCTGGGTCCTGCCGCATGGCAGGGTACCCGGGACGGGGTCCGGCTGGCCCGGGGAGGCTTCCCCTGTGCATCCGGGCCTGGGAGCCCTAGCTGGGTTCAGGGTCCCCGCCGGGCCCTGGGTCGGGGTCTCCGGCCCTGGGCCCCATCCCCCGGCCTGTAGCACTGACAAAGGCCCGGGACAGGGTTTGGTTTGTGGCCAGGGAGCCTCCCCTTGCTTGGCTGGGTTCAGGAGCTCCGGCCGGTCCCCTGAGGGTCCCGGGGAGGGCGGCCTCCCCACCCCGGGCTCTGTCCTGGGTCCTGCCGCGTGGCAGGGTGCCCAGGACGGGGTCCGGTGGGCCCGGGGAGGCTTCCCCTGCGCCTCTGGGCCTTGGAGCCCCGGCTGGGTCCAGGTGCCCCGGGTCAGGGGCTCCGGCCCTGGGTCTCTTCCCCCAGCCTGCGGCACTGCCAAAGGCCCGGGACAGGATTCCGTTGTGGCCGGGGAGCCTTCCATTGCTTGGCTGGGTTCAGGAGCTCTGGCCGGGCCCCTGAGTGCCAGGGGGAAGGTGGCCTCCCCACCCCAGGCTCTGTCCTGGGTCCTGCCGTGTGGCAGGGTGCCCAGGACAGGGTCCGGCGGGCCTGGGGAGGCTTCCCCTGCACCTCTGGGCCTGGGAACCCCTGCTGGGTCCAGGGTGTGAGAAGTTGGCCTGATGTATGATGTCACTAGTTCTAGTGTACACCTTATATCAGTCCAAACAACCCTTATGGTGATTGGTTGTAAAGTCAACCTTATAGACCAGCTATCCTAGTGGTAGCATGGACAAGAGCAGTCTTAGGCTAAACTCTGAATGGCATGTGAAGCCAGCTGTGATACCATATATAATCCCTTGAATACCAAATGAAAGGACACCACAACAGATATATATATAAAATAAAGTGTATTTATTCTAGTCAAACCCTCAGCACTCTTTATGAGATTAGAGGTAAGTACAACACAGTCTTATTCAAGCATACATTAAGTCACACAGGTAAATAATACAGTTAGGCCCTAGGGGCCACGCAAACCATATACTAAAGAAGTGGTATAAGGACCACTGTCATGGAAATAGGATAGGCCTAGGCCTAGGGAATCGCTGGGGCTACACTACACTAGCAACAGTTAGGAAGTGGGAGGCCCACGGGATTCAGGTGCAGAGTGGAAACACTCACGCGTAATGCGTAAAAGTCGATAGAATTACTAGCAGTTAGAAATTAACAGTTTAAGGACACTTCTGAAGCAGCTAGAGAGTCGAGACTCGGAAACTAGACCCTAGGATAGTCACTACCCTTGTGAGCACCGAAGTACCCAAGTTACCTAGCCCACAGGCTGCGGTTGCATAGGTGTGAACTTGCGTCGGGTTTAGTCGTGGACTTCTATGGATGCCTGAAGGAAAATTGCTGACAGGCGGTCAGTGAAGAGTGTCCGGTGGATCCCAAGGCTGGGATCAAGAAGAGAGGATACCTGCAAGCAGAAGGGACAGAGTCAGGGTCACTAGCCAGTGACCACGTGGAACCAGGAAGGAACCAGGCGATGTCGTGAAGATTGCAGGTGAAAGGTGAAGCTTGTCGCTGCAGCCACGGGTACCAGGAGACGTCGAGGACGACAAGGACCAGGAGGCGAGCTGTCCCACGAAGGCTCTTGCTGTCGGCGGCGTCGAAGTCGAACTAGTACTCACCAAGCCTTGGCAAGCAGAACCCACGAAGAACGGAGGACTTGCTTCTGGTGCAGACCAGGAAGGTCTGGGGTGCTTCTTCTTTGCAAAGAAGTGGGAGCCAGTCTGGAGGAGCCAAACCAGCAGTGAAGATTTCAAGGTGTGTCGTCACAAAGGCCGCTAGCCAACGGGCAAGCAACCGGACAGACGCGGCAAGCAGGAAAATGCAGAAGGGCCCCACGGAGGACTTGTGGAGTGTGGGGGGCTGATCTTCGGTGCAGATGGTGCTTGGGGTTGGGGCTTCTCAATCCCCGGTGCACAACTTCGAGGGTGCCTCAGAAGCTGCGCTGGAAGATACTCGCCACTTTTCCCAGGTAACCGGTCCCACGTCTCTCGTCGCCTCCACGGATCTCCGCTCGGCTGTGGATGTGGATCAGGGTCGGAGAAGTCTGGAAGTCAAGGCTCTGGTCGGGCTCTGCAGTCGGTCCCTCGTAGAACTTCAGCAAAGCAAAGGGTAGTCTCTTGATGGTGCCTGTTTGCACAGGGTAGCCACTCCTTGGCCACAAGGGAGATTCTTCAGTCTTCTTCTTTGGTCGAATGTCGAAGGTCCAGAGTTTCTGTTAAAGTTGCAGGTTCAGGATAATCTAATCTCCTGGGGCCCAGCTACCACTCTTATACTAATCTGGGGGGCTGGGTTGCCTGCTAGGTCACGCCTTATGGGTGGGACCTGGGAGGGGGGTGGTTACACCCCCTTCCCTTTGTCCAGTTTCGCGCCAGGACTGGGGCTGGAGTGCCCCAACACCGGTTTGAACTGGACTATGCATGGAGCACCTTGTGTGCCCCAGGCAGTGTCTCGTTTCATTCATCCCTCCCTGCCCCAATACACTAATGCCTGTCTGGGGTGGTGCTCGCACCTCCCAAGGCAGGAAACCTATTGTCCAAGCCTCCCTTGCTGGGATCACTCCCAGCAGCAGGAGGTCAGACTTGTGTCGTGGCAGCAGCATCCATTTTGTGATGCTGGGGCTCTGGTTAACTTTAACCGGGTAAGTAGGTTACAACATGTCTTCTCCCTCTAGAAGGGAGGGATAATATCCTCATCCCCAGAAATGGGATGGGGGTATTATTCCAAAGTGTTAGACACCTTACACAACATGTTTTGATAAAGCCAAACCATAGTTACCACAGCCGTTTAAGATTATAAGGCACTTTAAGAGTATATGGTAGGCTATATCATAGAACAGCTATAAGGACATGGTTCCGAAAGCTGCAGACAGGCTCAGCTCATGCTAGAGCACCATCTCACATGTTACCAAGCACTCTGCCTCCAGGATTGTTAAGGCCTGCCATAGGAGTGGCTGATAGGTACACATGTGTCTATATGTAAGATAGGTATAGGAATACTACACCTAAGCAAGGAGTGATTACACGACCTTGCCCCAGCTGAGTGATCAGCCAGTTGTGTCATAATGGAAGGCCAGGCCAGGGGTGGCATAATACATGCTGCAGCCCCTGGTAGGTCTAGGGTACACCTATGCCCTGGGTACCTAAGGTACACTGTACAGGGGCCAATAAGGTGATCCTATCCAAATGGGTTATGCACCTAAAGTACATAGTATCAATTTAGAGAGAGAACAGCAGGGCTGTGGGTCTGATTAGCAGGCCCACAGCCACATCTAAGTCGAAAACCAGTAAAGCAAAAGCAAAAAGTGGGGGTGAACATAGAAAGCAGACCCTACTCTCCTACACAGGGGCCCCACCGGGTCAGGGGCTTCGGACCTGGGCCCTGTCATCGGGCCTGCCGCTCCTCCAAGGACCCGGGACAGGGGTCTGTCGTTCCCATGCAGACCTCCCCTGCTTGTCAAGGTGTCCGCGGGCCCTGGGTCTGAGGGCCCGTCGGGTCCCCCACGCAGCCTCCATGGCTGGGGCCCAGCTGGGGCCCTGGGCCTCTGGTCCCCCATACCCTGGCACCCGCTTACTCTTTCGTTGGGGCACAGAGCGACCAGATGGCTTCCCTTTTGAGCTCGGCCATCTGGTCGCGCCTTTCCCCTCGGCCATCTGGTCGCGCCTGTCTCGTCGGCCATCTGGTCACGCGCAATGCTTTCCAATGGGGTGACCAGATGGCCGGGCTTGCCTGGAAGTCCCTATGAGGGTCTATTTGCCTCCCCGATCCCAGCGAGGTGAAGTACTGGGTTTTTCAGAACCAACCCAGCGGTGCCAGGGGACACACCCGAAGACTTCGAGTTCTTCCTGTTTCAGACCACAGAAACACAGAGTCTTCTAGGTGAAGTCAAAGATCGTATTTATTGGCTGCAGACCAATCACAGGTATCCGAGAAGCACAGCACGGTGTATGTTCTCAGGAGACTGCTCCAAACCAAAAACCAGTCTTTTCTTATATACAGAATATTACGCTCTGGGCAACACCGCCCCTATTTTACAAGTGGTCGTTCACATATTTTCGCTTCAAAGAAAGAGCACAGTCATGATGACAATCCCACATTTCAGCTCGGTCAGCACATAATTATTTACCCAGCGAGGCTCAAAACCCTCATCAGATATCAGCAGACCCCAATAAAACGGACACCTCCTACTCGTAAAACAAGCCATAAAGTAGGGAACAGAGTCAGGTGTGAAAGAGATTAGTCAGGGTTCGTGTGGGATGAACGACTTTATGGTGTGTCAAGCCCTGGTGCTAATCCCATTTGGCCGCAGTAAAAGGAACCGGCCGAACAGGACTGACCTCGGGGCGTGGAGTCGGGTTTGCACAGGTCACCAAGAAGTCACAGAAAGATTGCATGTCCTTTAGGTCTAGGCATGGCCTCAATGCGCAGCCTATCTGAGGGCAACCACAAAATGGTTACCCTTTTAAAATGGAACCCGAGGGTTCAATATGTAGTATCGTATACACGGTGAATTCATCGGTGAATCATGACGAAAACACTTATACATACCGCATTAGTCATTTGCGGTTCGCTGATACCAAAATCGGCAGGGTAGGACCATGCTACCAACATGGTTCCGAAATTTACAGTACCACAGACCCTCCTTTTGCCCTTACATAGGCAATAACTATAATTATACTAATCTGAGTCCAGGTCTATATTCATAAGGCCATGGAGATGTTGCTGTAGCATCATCCTATTGCTCAGCTCGTCCCTTGATACAGGTCTCTTTACACATGATGTAACACAGAGGCTACACATTACAGGAGCACACTGTACACATAGACAGAACAGGAAAAGAATGGCTAAGATCGTCCCAGTGACTATTAGAATCTTCCATCCCCAAGCTGATATCAGTCCCCAGAACCACCCCATCATCGACCAATCTCCTTTATCCATATGAATGGATTCGGAAATCTTATGCAGTTTGGAAATGGCCTGATAGACTGTCGGAGCGGTATCTGGTATGAAAATACAGCAGCTTTATTGGATAACCTTACATACCCCACCACGGTCTGTAAGTATGACATCGAGAACCATACGGTTGTGCAACGTCATGAGGCGATCCGCTTGGAGCTCAGCTGTCAAGTTACCAAGGGCACCAGCCGTTACATTAACAGTGGTTTCAACTTCACGAGTCAGTTGTCTCAGGTTCCTACTATTGACCATTGGTCCCCAAAACGGCAGGAAACCCAGGAAAAAGTCTCCCGCTTCCTGACCGGCAGTATCCTCCGTACTCACAACTCTGGTCTTGTGATAATCAGAGGCGGCAGTAAATGTCGGCGGTAGCAAATTTGCAACATAACACGTGCCCGAGAAATCAGGGGGCAACCATGTATATGCTCGATCATTACAAACAAAGTATGTACCCTTGGCAGCCAATAACACAGGGGAAAACTGTGACGGAAAAATTTACATTTCAGCACAGTCACTCTTCCCTAATTGAGCTCTTGGATTCTGACCATTACCTTGTAAACAGAACCGACCTATGTGGGGTACGACCCAAATCGGAGATGAACTTTTACGCTGTTTCTCGCCCAGACTAATGCTATACCCCGTCGCTTTCCAACCCACATAAGCTCGCAACTCATCCTTGAGAATAGATGAATATGCATCGATATCTCTGCTCATATCAGCAGCTCCTTTCATCAAGGTCTTATTGTTCGTGCTAGGTCTAATGGAACGCGGTGGTCGCGGGGAGTAGGTTTCAAGCGCAAAAAGAAACATAGTCTGGAATGCCCATGATGACCCATTATAGCTAAACGGCAGCACTAGATATGGGATACACTTATTAATGGTATGCGGCATCAAACCACACACCCAGCAATTTGTCGTATTCATAACTAGTTGGTGCTGGTGCAGAAGTTGAATAAACGAATTGTTTACGAACTCAGAACGTCTAGCTTGTTCGTGTTCAGGCAGAGGGTGGAAAGAGTGTGAGGAAACAGTAGGAGGAGGTATGGGCCGTATAGTGGGTGCAAACAGCACTTGAAAGGACAATAATACATAACCTACAGAAAACATCATCATGCTAAATAGGACAAACAGACATAATATTACAAAACGTTTGCTATTCATTACTTTACATATTCTGCTCTTAAAATTTATTTCCTCAGCGGGTCTCTTCATCTCGAAAAACTCCATCCTCTAATCGTGCTGTTCGCGGCGGATGAGTGTCTTCTGCTAAGGAGTACACCTGTCAGTCCAGGGAACGCCCTAGACCAACCAGACCGTTGACCTAACGTCTCCGGCTTGTACCCCAAAGTCTTGGCACCGCGACCCTACAGTTGAACCCGGATGGCGGTTCGAAAAAACAAAAATAAGAAAGTTTCTCAGATGGAAGAGAGAGCTGCACTTCTCAAAAAATATAAAAGAAAAAAGAAATGTTATTTGTCCATAGTTCTCGGCCTCAAATTGTAGCGACTTCTTGCAGGTACTGTTTGGTCTTGAAACAAGAGTTCAGGCTCTGTAGTGTCCAATTGAATTGACGGTGGCACAGCTTCTTGCAAAATGTCATCGCTTTCCTTCTCAGAAAGCGTTCCTTTTACTCGTGCATCGCTAAAGAGCAGAAAACGAGGCACAGTCTCAGTCTCTGAGTCAGCGATCCCTTTCTGGACCCACTGGTCGTAAGGCAAAGGCAAAGGGACCCTCTTGCAGTGAACACCGTGTATCCAGTTCTTTTTCCCTTTTACTCGAACAGCCGATCTCGTGGAAAGAAGGACGAGATGGGGGCCGGTCCAACGGGGCTCATCATTTTTTGTCCTCTTGAAGTTTTTGACCAGCACCCATGATCCAGGATTGATAGGATGTCCTGGAGTTTCAGAGACCTGAGGCAGAGTATCATGCACCTGTTGGTGTAAAACACGCAATTTAGCCGTCAATTCATACAAATAATCAAGCAGTACTGGATGTTCGATCTCACTGAATTTTGTAGGCCTTGGCACTCCCCATATATTGGCCGGGCGGCCAAACACGATTTCGTAGGGACTCAGTCCCACTCGTGAATGCACAGTCATTCTTGTTGATAGGAGTGCTAAGGGCAGAGCGTCAGGGCATTTAATACCAGAACTCGCTTGGATCTTGGCTAATTTGAGCTTCAATGTGCCATTGTAACACTCTACTAGTCCAGCTGATTGGGGGTGATTTGCAGCGTGGGATTTCTGCTTTATACCTAGTCCCTCACATACATTCTCCATCACTCGTCCCACAAATTCACTCCCATTATCACTCCATACCATTCTTGGCATTCCAAACCTAGGGAAAAAATCCTTGACAAGGGCTTTAGCTGTGGATAAGGCAGTATTGTCTTTTAGGGGATATGCTTCTATCCACCTTGAAAAAGCGCAGACAACAACAAGTACATATTTCAAATTGTTGCACCTTTCCATGTGGATGAAATCTAGCTGCAAAACCTCAAACGGATACGTTGGAGGCGCAAAATGACCAGCTGGAGTTGGGGTTCCCCTACCAGGATTGTATTTCAAACATACCATGCAATTTTTGACCACATTCTCTGCACACTTGGGAATTCCAGCATTCTGCCATACTGAAGCCAACAACTTACAAATCCCTTTCACACTGATATGCGCCATCGTGACCACTGGAAGCCCATATGCATCAGGTAACAACCATCGCCGGTGTTCTGACAAATCAATCCAACAACCATTTTCATCCAATTTACCCTTACTTTCTTTCCACATGCTCATTTCTTTCTCTGTGGCTTCAGCTTGAAGGGACTTCACACTCTCTATCGTGTCTTCACACATTCCAACATCACCAACCCATCTTGCAGGGCCTGCAACATACATTTGATTCGTCACATCTTTTGCTGTTTCTTACGCGATTTCGTCAGCAAACGCATTACCACGACCAACATCATCAATAACCTTCTTGTGTGCACTGCATTTCACAATCGCAACTTGTAATGGCAAGGTCAACGACTCAAGGAGATCATTCACCAGCTGACCATTCTGAATCTTAGTTCCATGCGAAGTCAGGAACCCACGTTCTTTCCACAAGCGCCCAAAACTATGGGCCACGCCAAAGGCATACTGACTGTCAGTATATATGTTCACTTTCATTCCTTTCGACAACACGCATGCTCTTGTAAGTGCAATTAATTCTGCTGCTTGAGCCGAATTATGTGGTATACGTGCAGTTTCAACAATCGTGTGCAAAGTCGTGACAGCATATGCAGCAGTCGTATCACCATTCGGAAGCTTGAAGCACGAGCCATCCACCCATAAGGTACCATCACACTCAACCAGGGGAGTATCTTTAAGATCCACTCTCCCTTTTGTTTCTTCTTCTGTTCTGAACAGACAATCATGCTGTTCAATCTCATCTGTGTCTGCTGAAATCGGTAATAATGTAGCTGGATTCAACGTATTGCACCTCTTTATGTGCACATGACTCACTAGTAGTGTCAACTCATAACCTGACAATCGAGCACTAGTTAAGTGCTGTGTCTTGGTCCTGTTTAATAACGTGTCCACTGCGTGTGGAACCATCACAATCAACGTGTTATTCATTACTAACCCAGCAGACTGTCGAATAGACACAGCTGCTGCCGCTGTGGCTCTCAAGCAACTTAGCAATGCCTTAGCTACTGGATCCAAAGTCGACGAAAAATACGCGCATGGACGCTGTCTGTCTCCAAAAGACTGTGTCAGCACTGACAACGCACAACCTTCTTTCTCGTGAACATACAATGTAAAAGGTTTACTGTAGTCGGGGGTACCCAACACAGGAGCTGAACATAATGCCTTACGTAATTCCGAAAAACTTTTCTGACACTCTTCAGACGATGGGACGGGATTCGGTGTATCTTTGCATGTTAATGCTATCAAAGGTTTTGCCAGCAAAGAAAAACTCGGGATCCATTGCCTACAGTATGAAGTAATACCCAAGAAAGCACGCACTTCTCTCTGTGTTCTTGGCACGCTCAATTGTGCAATGGCCTGAATTCTTTCTGGGGTCAGTTTCCTTCCCTCCTTCGACAAGAGATGACCTAAGTAGGTCACTTCTTGTCGACAATATTGCAGTTTTGAGAGAGACACTTTGTGATGAAAGGCAGACAAATGACGCAACAATGACAATGTAGCTTCTTTACAAATCCCCTCAGTATCCGCGGCGATTAGTGAATCGTCAACATACTGAATAAGGGTAGCACCACTAGGTAGAACAGTTGTATCAAGCAGCGCTTTTAAAGCCTGACTGTATATTGATGGACTTTCACATAGCCCTGTGGAGCGCGTTTAAAGCGGAAGCTGCGACCTCCTAAACTAAAACCAAAAATATCCCTGCTTTCCTCTGCAATCGGAATGCTAAAGAAAGCATTCTTTAAATCAATCACTGAGAACCCAGCAGCGGAAGCTGGGATCATAGTTAACAAGGCAGTTATATCAGGGACAACTGGAAACTGTGGCACAACTATCTTATTGACCTCTTTAAGATCGATCACAAATCTGTAAAAAGGTGGCTGAGAGGGGTCAGTACGTTTTAAAACAGGCAGAACCGGACTATTGAAAACGTTGCCTCTTGTCTCTTCAATTACATCCTTTTCAATCAAGTCATAGATGATCGCTAACAACGCTTTCTCACCTTCATCAGAGATCTTGTACTGGGGAATGCGTGGCAATTTAACATTGGCTTTCAAAGTGACCACATATGGCGGTATTTACAAAAGACCCACATTGTTAGGACCAGTAGCCCAAAGGACATCCGGAAGAGACGACAATTCAGCTGGCAGTTTATTCTTTGACAAATACATTGAAGAAACCACTTCCCTACCCAGTGTAAGTTGTACTCCCGAGGGGGAACAATATAATGTTGCATGTAATCTCTTTAACAAATCCAAACCTAACAGGTTTTCACCACATCCTGTCGTTAGGATAAGGGGTGCTTTCAGCTCACAAGGTCCAACAGAAAGGGGCATAGGACTAGAGATCGGGTTCCTAACCGGGGCGCCAGAAAAACCTACTGAAACATTCATTTCGCCAGACAAAGGCGCGCCAGGGAGTTTTGAGTGCATTATTGAACTCTTTGCAGCACCAGTATCCAACAGAAAAGGCTCTGATACACCCGCTGTAGTCACCTTGACATACGGTCCACTCTGGTCCACTGGCACTGAAACAACTCCCTCTCTCTGTCTATGGCTGTCCTAGTAATCATTACCTTCCGCATTTTCATCTTCTACATAATAGTCGTTATTATAGTACTGAGCTGTCCCACCAGTTACATTGGCTTGCTGATCAAAACTATTCATCGTATTTTGAGGCGGAAGATGACGCGTGTTCTGGGGAACGTTCCCACGCCCTCTACCTCTAGGAGCTTGCTGACCACCTCTACCTCTCGCGCCATAAGCATTATTCGTGCACTGCAACAATATAGGGCAACTATACTTAAAATGACCTTCTTGTTTGCAATATGAACACTGATTGGGACCCACAGGAACACGCGGTTGGGAATACCCAAACCTTTGCGAGTTACTCTGAAACTGTTGGGGTTGTTGATAGTTACTCTGACCTTGCTTACAGTTATTCTGATCTCTACGTGGCGGGTAAGCCTGCTGTAAAAGAACCTTCATCTTTAATTCTTTTGTTTTCTTGTCTGCTCTATCCTTCTCATCTTTATCCCTATTTTCGTAATACTGTGCAGTAGCCAGTATTTGCGCTGATGAGGAAACAGCCCAAGAACTCTCTGAATCTTTTTATTTCTTACACAACTCGGGAAGCAAATTATGCACAAATTTGTCAACGAATGATCGTTGACCACCTTCCGTACTCATATCTTGCCCACTATGGTCGATAAAAGTTTCTTCGAACCTGGTAAAGAAATCGGACACTGACTCATCTTTCTTCTGCTTGCATGCCGATAATTGATCCCAATTCACTCGCATCGCGGGCATTAAAGTTTTCATATAATTAATTATTCTACCAGGGAGTTCTGCTACCTCGGGCTCAGGCTTCGCACCACCAACTTGTCTAGTGTCTGCAGCAATGATATTAGCCCATGTGTCACCTAGTTCTGCAGCATGATCTGCATTACGAATCAATCCCAACAAAGGCTGCGGAACAACATTCCCGAACAACATATCAATGTCAGCTAAATTCATGACACACGATTCTGCGGTCTGTGATAACTACTTATAATATCCTGCAGGGTTTTTACGGGGGTCAGGCAATGTCTGCTTAAGCGCTATTACTTCAGCTCGCTTCCATGGCACGTGTACCCAAACACGCTGAAAATGTGGTTGAATAGGTGGGTTAGCAGTTAAATCACCAGGTCTCCAAACTGGAGGAACCTCACGCATCGGATATTGGCGCGCTTTTACCTTTTTTCCTACAGGGAACTCCTGTTCGAACAACGACTGATGACAATCCCCATTAATGAAAGGACAACAATGTCGCAACTGCTCTATTAACATCGGGGCCCACAATCGTGCCTTTCTCAAAATCGAACCGTACCTGACACAACTCCTGTGGGCTTGAGTCTAGACCATGATCTTCCAATTCTTCACAGAGGAATTCACACATTTTCTCGAAAACGTATCTCTGTTTTGGTGCTTCCCATTGATGAAAAACATTTACAACAGATTCCACATCATATCTTGAAGGATAAACAATCCCTTTATGTGCCATGTGGTCTAATTCTTCTTTCTCTTCAGAACCAGGCAGCTGACTACGCAACTGCTTACGTTGTGAACCAGGGGTCGTACTAGATGACCCGAAGAGAGGCGACATAAAACCAGTGACCGCACTAGCTATTCGTTGTCGTGTAGAAGGAGAGGTTGAGGCAAGAACAGGGGGAAAAACAGAGGGAAGAAAAACGGGTGCAGATACAGGTACAGGGGTCGTATCAGGAAGAGCGCCGAGGGAGGCAGCTGATGTACTAGGAAAAGTCGCAGGAAGCGCAGAAGAGATAGGCAGCGAAACCGGCGGCCCTTGAGAGGGCTGCGCCATAGGCATGGGAGCCGGATGAGGAGGAGCTGGCGGCTGCGGAAAAGCTTGCGGCAAATTAACTGGAGGCCCTACATTTAAAGGCTGCGGAGGCGCTGTAGCACTCTGCGCATACGGGGGTGGCGAACTCAGCAAATTTGACGCATCTTGCTGAAGGGGCGGCAAAACTGGGTAGCATTTATCAATCACTAGTTTACGTTGCCTGTGCAGCTGCTCATTCATTTGTTCTTCTTCATTATCTTTAAACTGTAAGGCTGCTTGCATTATCGATATACCTTTCTCTCTTTTATTTTTCTTCGCTAATTTAATTTCTTTCTGTTTGGCTTCCTTTCGCCATAGGCGGAAAGAATCAAACATCGCCGGCCGGGCTTTCTTTTTAAATAATTTAACTTCTAAGTTATCTAGGATTTCTGTGTCGAAACTACCATTTTGGGGCCATTTTAAAACACCATCCTTCCTGGTGTATCGGATCCATACTTCATTATACGCAATGGGGCCCACGCCATGTTTCACATAAAGCTCATACGTTGGAGTTCCAATTGGAGGAACCGGACACGAATCCTCTAATCGGGAGTCCCTATTACAACCCAAACAAAACAAATTTCCAAATATACTAGAACCAGGCATCGTCGCTCACTAGTCTAGTTTCAAACTTCAAAGGATTATCGAATACGATAGTCTCGTGAATACACGAGTCCTTTGGCTTTGGCTCTTGCAAGTACCAAATCAAAGCGATCCCAAAGGGATACCAAACTAAGAACTGGGAGACGCTCCACTTATACTTAACTGAGGTATCGATGACATCACCAGAAGACTCGTTCGTTTCGCTCTACCAAATCATCAAGGGTCCAAAACAGGGCGATAGTCAGGGCAGCAGTCCTTTGTAGCCGTCGGGACGCGGAGAGCCTCGCAGTAAAGACTTTCGGACCACGTCGACATGCAAGGGTCGATGAAGTGGCGGCCTTCCTCCAGAATTTTCACACGAAGCTCCTCACGAACCTCTGGCTTGGACCGGTACCGCTGAAATCGCCCTACGTTGGGCGCCAACTGAAGTACTGGGTTTTTCAGAACCAACCCAGCGGTGCCAGGGGACACACCCAAAGACTTCGAGTTCTTCCTGTTTCAGACCACAGAAACACAGAGTCTTCTAGGTGAAGTCAAAGATCGTATTTATTGGCTGCAGACCAATCACAGGTATCCGAGAAGTACAGCACGGTGTATGTTCTCAGGAGATTGCTCCAAACCAAAAAACAGTCTTTTCTTATATACAGAATATTACGCTCTGGGCAACACCGCCCCTATTTTACAAGTGGTCGTTCACATATTTTCGCTTCAAAGAAAGAGCACAGTCATGATGACAATCCCACATTTCAGCTCGGTCAGCACATCATTATTTACCCAGCGAGGCTCAGAACCCTCATCAGATATCAGCAGACCCCAATAAAACGGACACCTCCTACTCGTAAAACAAGCCATAAAGTAGGGAACAGAGTCAGGTGTGAAAGAGATTAGTCAGGGTTCGTGTGGGAAGAACGACTTTATGGTGTGTCAAGCCCTGGTGCTAATCCCATTTGGCCGCAGTAAAAGGAACCGGCCGAACAGGACTGACCTTGGGCCGTGGAGTCGGGTTTGCACAGGTCACCAAGAAGTCACAGAAAGATTGCGTGTCCTTTAGGCCTAGGCATGGCCTCAATGCGCAGCCTATGTGAGGGCAACCACAAAATGGTTACCCTTTTAAAATGGAACCCGAGGGTTCAATATGTAGTATCGTATACACGGTGAATTCATCGGTGAAACATGACGAAAACACTCATACATACCGCATTAGTCATTTGCGGTTTGCTGATACCAAAATCGGCAGGGTAGGACCATGCTACCAACATGGTTCTGAAATTTACAGTACCACAGAGGGCTCCAAGAGGTCGTGTACATTCGCGCCTTGGGTCCCCTCTCTCACCTCGTGTGCACGGATTACAAGAAAGGGGGGTAATTTTCCTCCGGATTACTAGGGAGAGGGTCAGTCAGACCTCCGTGAGGTCCGGCGATTCTGAAACAGGGGAAGGCAGAACCTGGGCCCGCCCGCCGGGCCCCCAGGTGCCCGGGTATGCACCTGCCTCTCAGCTCCTTCCCGATGGTCCTTTCTCTCCGAGTTTGCTGGGTCAGACCTCCGTGAGGTCCGGGGATCCCGAGACAGGGGAAGGCAGCACCTGGACCCACCCGATGCGGGGCCCCCAGGGGCCCGGGTATGCACACCTGCCTCTCAGCCCCCTTCCCGATGGTTCTTTTTCTCCGAGTTTGCTGGGTCAGACCTCCGTGAGGTCCAGCGATCCCGAGACGGGAGAAGGCAGCACCCGGGCCCGCCCACTGGGGCCCTCAGGGGCCTGGGTAGGCACCTGCCTCTCAGCCCCTTCCCGATGGTCCTTTTTCTCCCAGTCTGCTTGCCCCTGAACAGGCAGGGAGGCTAAGCCAGCATACCCCCTGTGCAGGGTGGCCTGCCAGGGGATGCCCCAGCCGTACTCCGATCGATTTGGCACTCTAAGTCCGTTTAGGGATGGACTGCTTGGCCAGCCTCGGCTGTTTTTTAGAGCAAAGCGCTTCCACTCTGCATGGACCGTCCGACTCGAGGGCCTGCCACTTGGCGGGAGACCCAACCCAGCAGAGTGAAGGCCGAGCGGCCCCGGTAGCTCGTGCCCCACAGGTGTTTGACTCGAGCAGGAGGTGTCGGGTATTACCAGGCCCTTGGATGCTGCTGCCCAGCAGATCCAAAGGCCCCGCGCACCACGCCGTCACCCCATCTCTGTCCAGCATATTTCCACAGCAGCTCGGAACGACTG
>NC_140579.1:417448966-417451466 GCF_964204655.1 Triturus cristatus
CCTGTGAGGAGACCCCGGCTGCTCATGGTGTGAGGCGTGCGGGATGGGGAGCTGCCTGGTTCTTCCCTACCGGCACATCCGACCCGGGCGAGGGTGGTGGTGGGTTGATCACCATCCTGCTGGCATGGCTCGGGGCCACCCGGCGACGGACGGCTGATGTGCAGGTGGAGCGACCCTCCCTCATTGCCAGGTACCCGGTCCGACCCGGTCCGGTGTGGCCGGGCTGAGGGGTTTGAAGACTCGCGTGGTCCCTCCTGGATTACTCCGGGAGGGACAGGCGGCTGTGGGGCTGCCTGCTCCCATCGCTCCGGGATCCCCCTCCCTCGCCCTCGGGTGGGTGGGTGGGGGCGGGTTCCCGGGCCGAGCGCCTGGCAATGTTTTTTTTCTTCCAACGGTGCTGTCTGACTCCCAGAGGGGAAGCCTTGAACGGGGCGCCCGGGCCGTCTTGCTGCACGGGCGGCGGACAGACGGCGTCACCTTCCTCCCGCCTCTCCTGCACCTGCAGGTGAGCAAAAGTTTTTGAAAAGTTGCCTGTGACTCTTGGCGGTGGATCAATCGGCTTGCGCGTCGATGAAGAATGCAGCTAGCTGCGAGAATTAGTGCGAATTGCAGGACACATTGATCATCGACACTTCGAACGCACCTTGCGGCCCTGGGTTCCTCCCGGGGCTACGCCTGTCTGAGGGTCGCTCGATCGTCAATCGACCCGGGGCTTCCCTGGGATGTGGCTGGGGCCGTCGCAGGGTGAGCTCCGCTTCCCCTTTATCCCCCCACAAGATCAGACCCCCGATCGCCCGTGGGAGGGTCCCTTGCCGGGTCCTGCCATCGAGGTACACCGCCGGTGCGCCGGGCCCGCCGAGAAGGTGGCCTGGTGACCGGTCTGCCCCGTGCCCGTACGGGGGTAACTTGCTCTGAGCCGCGCGTGGCTGTCCGTGGTATCCCACCGGCTGCCCGCGCGCACGCGCCTTGGGTACCCTCCTCCGCTGACGGTTTCCCGGCGAGGGTGAAAGCCCTCCAGATCCGATCTGAGGAAAGAGGGCGCGTGCGCTGCCGGGACACCAGGCCTCGGCTCCGGCAGGGGCCTGGCCTTCCCCGGCAACCCCCTTGATGCTCCGGTGTCTTCTTCCGACTACGACCTCAGATCAGACGTGGCGACCTGCTGAATTTAAGCATATTACTAAGCGGAGAAAAAGAAACTAACCAGGATTCCACCAGTAACGGCGAGAGAAGAGGGAAGAGCCCAGCGCCGAATCCCTGCCCAGCGGCGGGTGTGGGAAATGTGGCGTACAGAAGACCGACTCCCCGGCGTCGCTCAGGGGGCCCAAGTCCTTCTGATCAAGGCTCTCCCCGCGGACGGTGTTAGGCCGGTAGCGGCTCCCGGTGCGCCGGGAGTCGGGTTTTTTGGGAATGCAGTAAAAAAGCCGGTGGTAAACTCCATCTAAGGCTAAATACGGGCGCGAGACCGATAGCCAACAAGTACCGTAAGGGAAGGTTGAAAAGAACTTTGAAGAGAGAGTTCAAGAGGGCGTGAAACCATCGAGAAGTAAACTGTTGGGGTCTGTGCAGTCTGCCCGGAGGATTTAACGCGGCGGGAAGGTCGGTGGCCCGGGAGTTCCGGATCTCCTCCACGGGACCGGCGCCCAGGCCCTACCCGGCCCACTGCAGGATGCATTTCCTCCACAGCGGTGCAACGCGACCGTCTCCGGGTTGGCTGGGAAGGCTTCGGGGTGGCAGGTGGCTCTCCGCTCCAGCAGAGGGTGTTACAGCACCCCTGGCAGCAACTTCGCCATGTCCGCAGGGCCAAGGGAGATTCGACCACTTCCGCGCCCTCCCCCGGGCACCTGTTCCCGGCCGCCCCTCGGGGCGTGCCGGGGCAGTTGAAGGGGGGACGGGGCACCCTGCTCACGGCACGACTGTCAACTGAGGAATTCTGCTATCAGTGTGTCCCGACCGACCGCGTCGCGCTGCCAGGTTGGGAGGCCCACGCTGGGCGCCAGAGGTCAGCGGCGATGTCGGTTGTGAGAAGTTGGCCTGATGTATGATGTCACTAGTTCTAGTGTACACCTTATATCAGTCCAAACAACCCTTATGGTGATTGGTTGTAAAGTCAACCTTATAAACCAGCTATCCTAGTGGTAGCATGGACAAGAGCAGTCTTAGGCTAAACTCTGAATGGCATGTGAAGCCAGCTGTGATACCATATATAATCCCTTAAATACCAAATGAAAGGACACCACAACAGATATATATATAAAATAAAGTGTATTTATTCTAGACAAACCCTCAGCACTCTTTATGAGATTAGAGGTAAGTACAACACAGTCTTATTTATGCATACATTAAGTCACACAGGTAAGTAATACAGTTAGGCCCTAGGGGCCACGCAAACCATATACTAAAGACGTGGTATAAGGACCACTGTCACGGAAATAGGATAGGCCTAGGCCTAGGGAATCGCTGGGGCTACACTACACTAGCAACAGCTAGGAAGTGGGAGGCC